>NC_064418.1:9197500-9212500 GCF_023375975.1 Astyanax mexicanus | reverse complement strand
AAAAAACTCTGCTTGTATTGACCATGGGGAGTAAATGACTGTAGAACATGTTTAGGTAAGTTTATATTTTTCATCATTCTTTTATTGGTATAAATAATCTTATGTATACTAGCTGCTGGTTGTGCTAATTATCCAGTGTAAATTATTACTTGCCACTGTTTTGTATTTTTTTTCTTTCTCTCTCTCTTCTCTGGTTTCATGCTTTCTGTAGGTTCATATTTTGCCGGCTGCAGGAATGACGAACCTGGCTGACTGGCTGGCTATTGTCAAAAACTAGTGGGAGGAGCCTCTTTAAAGAGGAATTCTGATAACAGTGTTGTTGTAATTTCCTACATTATTAATCAATCAACCTTTATTTTCACAGAAAATACATTGAGGGTAACCCTCATTTTCAATGTAGCTGTAGCTTACATAAAATTAAAGGGATTGAACATTAAGTTTAAATTATAAAAACGAGCAAACAATGTAAGATTTAATAAAGAAAAAATAAAATAATTCAAAATAAAAGGATATGCAAACTGGCTAAAATGTGGAGCAATATAACAAAGAGATTAATACGTAGAAATATAAAATATAAACACAGTTAAAGAAATAAAGGACTAAAATAACCACAATTATAAAAAAAGTAAAAAAATAAAAAATAAAAGGAAGAAAATATTTAATTTAATAAAAGATGTAAGGTCAAAAGTAAAGGCGGTGAAATGAATAAAATAAATAAAATCTTAATGTGCTATAAAATAACAATCACAGAATTTAAAGGGGCACTCACACAGTTTGCCATTGCATTTAATTCATAACCATTTGTTGTCTGGGGGCCCCAGGTCAGCTTAGGGCCCTAGGCAATTGATCAGTTTGCTTGCCTTGTTGAAACGGGCCTGACCTGCCCCTATGGACATGGCCTTATAAGCTACACATGTTAGCTGTAAGATGTCAGAGAGGGGTCTGAAGACTTTTGGACATATACTTAACACTGGCTGTGAATTTGTCTGATATTTACAGCACTGCAAAAGCAAAAAACACATAAAAACACAAAAAAACCCATAGGAAGTCTGGAAAATTCCAGCCCAGCCACTGCTGGTGTGAGTTGCTGAAGGAACTCAAATATCCCACTAATCACAGCACTCACACACACACACACACACACACACACACACACACACACTTGAGAATCCCAGGCTTGCTGATCCGTGCTGATGTGACTTTGTCCACTTCAACCACACACACACATTTACACACACACACACACTGGCCTCTTGGAGAAGACCACACTGAGCAATTTCATCTCATTCCAGACTTAATTACCATTTTAATTAGCATGGGCGCAAAAATTAATAATCCTTCAGCATATGGCTCAGGGCAGAAAATGATAATCCTGTCAGCCAATTACATCTTCAGCCACAGTCTGGAGCGCAGCGTAGATCAGACTGCACAAGCCCTAATGACCCACTGTGTGCTGTCACAGACGCTTACATTCATTTAATAGGACTTCAGCTCAGATCATCTTTACGGACACCACACACCGCTCAGACTAGATTAATCAGAGAGCGCTCGCAATGTTTTCGCTCTGGATCTCATGATGTACACACTTCCCTGAGAGGAAAGCATGAATGAAGACATCTGCTGCCTGGAACCATGAAGTCTGTCTCAACTACACGAGCTCAGACAGAACAGAGCACTCATTCATAACCGGAATTAGGCTGCTATAATAAAACTAATATATAATGATGGCTGAGTACTGAATAGACTGTACTAAATCTGAATAGAGCAACATTATTAATATATTTTATTTCATTACATAACGTTGAAAACATTTTAATCATTTTAATAAAACTTTCTTTAAGCATTTCTTAAAAGTGTAAAGTGTTAAAGTGTGCTTATTATTAAAGAAAAAATACTTTTTTTTTGTAGGGCTGTCTACATTAATGCAATAATGCATTCAGTTGATCTGGAAACTTTAACATGATTGAGAGATTGGTGACACATTATCAATTTTATTTAGTGATATAACACACTAATGATTACTGTTAAATAGATTATCTTTTATTTATGCTGAAGTTTATGCTCTCTTTCTTTTCTATCTCTGCACACACAGCTAATGGCACGTTTCCTCTTTTCAAGTTGTTGAGTGTGGAATAAGGAGCTACACTACAGTTTATTTTCTACATTTAAACTCACAGTTAAACTCAGTAGGCCAGAACATTGCAATATTCTATTTTAAAAAGTAAAAAAAAAAACATAATTATTTCTGTCCCCTTTCCAAAAAGTTAATAAGTACCAGCATTTAAATAATTGTATTGATGATTTTATCCATGATTTATTCACAGAATATTTTTGTGATAATACAATTATTTTTTAAGGGATTGGCCCCAGCCTATTTTAACACTGATTCTTTTATTCATTTTTGAAAACCCATCATCAAAAGCTTAATCATAAATAATAATCACATAATTTTATCATGATTAATTGTGTTAATAGTTTTTTTTTTATCAATTGACACCACTAGTTTTGTGTCATCATCTGCTTCAGGTCACCGCTGTCCCCACAACATCCCCAAATAGGATTGCTATATATATATATATATATATATATATATATATATATATATATATATATATATATATATATATATATATATATATATATATATATATATATATATATATAGCAGTTTACAGTATTTACAGTGTTATTATAATGCAGTACAACAACAATGTTAAGCTTATCTCTTATTAAAACTGAAATTTATAAATGATGATATAATTAATGATTTATTAGTCTACTTTATCAGTCTGCTTTAAGAGTTCAGTAACACTGAGATAAATATCTTCTCACCACACTGATTTATCAGTCTACTCATGCTCTAGAAATAACTACTGCGTTACTTAACTGCAACACACTTCAAGAAAAAAAGGTCTGTTCAATATTTTCTATGTAGAAATTATCACATAAATGTGAAAAGTAAATGTATTTGGAATACTGTTATGGCATACATGAATTGAATGCAGATAACATATATATTTTGTTTATATGTAGAATATGAAGTATCTCCCAAGAGCTGAATCTCATTAGACCCAAACCCGGTTCATCACCCACTTCAAGAACACACAAACACTCAATATTTCTTAAATAATGTTACCTTTTTTATTGCATGTGGCTATTCAGAATCATTACAGTTTCTAAAGCAATACTAACTACACTAAGTTTAAATTATCTCTTAATAGCATCACAATGTGCAGTATATGAAATATGTACAATGGAAGACACAGCAAAAAAATAATAATAATAAAATAAAATACAAATACAGTAAATATACTGTATATATATAAGCCAGGCCTCGAAATAGTCATCTTTTTCATACTGAGAAATAACAAAGATTATCAGAATAAGAACACTGCTGAAAATCACTGGTAAGATCAAAATCCAATAGCAAAAAACAGAAAACAGTTCTCATTTTCAAAGTTGGCAGAAAAAAAATGTTTACAGCCAAAAAATCCTTAATAAACATTATGAACACAGTATTTATACATTTGGTTTCTTTCTGTAAACTAATTACTTTTTTAAAAAATGTAAATATTGCATATGCCATTTGTGAATCGTACCTAGATATCACTAGTTTTTTTTTTTTTTTTCTCGTAATAGCAAGTATTATTCAATTCGATTTTCTGTTCTCTTTTTTTAAATAATGTTACAGCATTAGAAAATATTTCCTTAGTGGCGTTTTTATCATACAGTGTGCATACTCTTACAAACCCTACAGAAAAATTTAGAAAAAGAAAACCTCCAGGCCAAACGACGCAGGCGCTTGGCGAGTACCTTCATTAGTGCTTTGACTGGTTGGGGAAATCCATTCAAATGTAGTATACTGCTTATGTACAAAAACACATCATCTTTAACTTAAAAACTTTTCACAACTGCACATATCTTATATTTAGTCTTGTATGTACACTATTTACAGGATTTTTTATTTATTTTTTTAGGCATTTTCTTATGCTTAAAAAAAAGAGTCGCGTGAGATGGTGTGAGATTTTTTTTCGGTTCGCTTGTTGGTTACGTCTGTTCTGTTCTGCGTTCGTCGCGTTACGGTGGGTTTTTATGTCCGTGTTTTGCTCGTGAGCGAGCGCCAGAATACTCTACATTCAAAAGTGTCTTGTGTTTACAATCTAAGGAGTTTGTAAGTGCAAGACGAAAGCATTGGTACTGACACTGTGTCCTCGTCTGACACGACGGAGCAGCAGAGATGGTCTAAAGCCTCTGGAATTTACTGTACGTTCCCTGAAGAACATCGCGTCACTCCTGTTCACCGCCTGCTCCACAGATGCTGAATACCAACTCTCAGCCAACTGTGCTGATCTAAGGCAAAGGGAAGGCTGCAGTTTCAGAGTGAGGATAGTAAGTAGTGGTGAACGGAAGGGGGCGGGGCTTGGGCTGGAGGAGGTTTCCAGGTCATCAAAGTTCAGAAGAAGGTTGATGGCTGCAGGTGTGTGCCTAGGCGTGTTGTTTCTCATTGAGCCTTTCTCATTGACTACAATGAGCACACGCGCACACGTGCACATTGAAGCGTGTCTCGAGTGTGTGCACGGTGCAGGTATCTGTGTCTGTCTGGTTGGCTTCTTTCCAAGCTAATAACTCTCCATTTCTCTGGAAGGCTGCTTTGCATAAGTGTACGTGTGTGAGGCAGCGTAGCGCTGCTCCTCACGCTGCCGTTTCCCAGCACTGATAAATAGAATTATATTAACATCCTTTAAATATCTGCGTAATACTTAAAAGAATAAGAATAACAATAGCAATAATATAAGAAATCTTTGATTGCAGAAGAAATCAGTATCGTCTGCGGTGGGCGGGGTTTAAACAATAAAAAACCCACCCCTACTGCACGGACAGACATTCAGTTCGGTTCATGTTTCGGTTGCCGTGGCCGACGGCCTATCTTTGATACTCTGCGAGTGTGTGTAGGTCCATAAACAAATATCCTCAAAGAAAACACTGTTTGACAGTACAGTCAGTAAGGCTTTGGATTGGCATTTTTTTTTCCCATGAAAACATTCAGTACTGAAAATAAATAGTTATTTTTTTTTTTCAATATATATATATTTTTTGTATGCAAGTTGAAACCTGGCTTAATCTGAGGTAGAGTTTTTTTTTTATCTCTCTTGTTTCAAGCAACTGGGCTTCTTCAGTTGTTGGTTGGTTGGTTGTTGTGAAGATATTGATGAAATGCTATGCCATCCATATATGGCATGCATGTATACACACATACACACATACATACACACAAACACACACATACACACATACATGTATGCTCTCAAAGCATATGTGCTTTTTTATGCTGCACAGATATAAATAGCCTAAATAATATAAATAATATAAGTACCATGTGCAACAAGTATCTGCACGTATGTGTACATATGTGTGTAAATGTATGTGTGTGTGTATATGTGTCCACGTGCGAGAAGGTACGTCTTCAGATGTTACATTCCAGGTTTGGTTCACAGGTTCAGAGGCTGAGGGAAACACTGGCCTCTTTTAAAGTCCAGAGCACTTAAAAAAAGACAAAACAACAATAAAATTAAAAACAGTGGGACGTTTAAAAAAAAAAAGAAGAGCAAGAACTACAACGTCCACAAGGCAGGGCCTTTGGAGTGACACTCAGATAGATGTGGAGATGCGGAGTCCAGGCATTGTGTTTCTGGGACTTGTAGTTATTTTTATCAAGAGCAGCAGAAGAAAAGAGTGCTGGTCAGGTGGGTCTATGGATGTGGAGTCCTTTTTTGTGTGTTCTTTTTTGTGTGTTTCTGGGAGTTGTAGTTCCTTTTGTGTGTTTCTGGGAGTTGTAGTTCTTTTTTGTTTTTCGTCAGAGCAGCAGAGTAAAGGGTGCTGGTCAGTGGGTGGAGTGGGTTAGAGTGCACAGCAGGTGGGTCCATGGGTGTGGGGTCCAGCCTACATTTGTGTTTCTGGGAGTTGTAGTTCCTTTTTTTTTAAGTTTTAAAGAGCAGCAAAAGAAAAGAGTGCTGGTCAGTGGGTGGGGTGCGGTTAGGGCACACAGCGGGTGGGTAGGAGGGTTGGGTCGGAAGTCAAGTGTCTGTGTTGCCAGGACGACACCCTGTAAGCACATGTCCGTGGAGTTTGGAGGGTCAGAGGACATCTGAAGCAGCAGCAGCAGCAGGAGGAGGAGCGCCGTCCATCTGTTTATATGGCCGCCTCTCTGTTTCTCCGCATCTCCTTCTCTCATCCCTCGTTCCTCGCTCCATTTGACGGATGGTGGTCTGGCTGTGTTGTTTAGTCTGGGACACAGAGAGAGAGAGAAAGAGAGAGAGAGAGAAAGAGGGAGAGAGAGACAACAGATTAATGTGATGTCCATAAACGCATCCAGACACTGAGACATTCTCTTGCTTCACTTAGGCCAGAAAAAAAAAAAACGACAGGACAAAACAAGCAATAAAACATGTTTTCCCTGAGAGAACAATGGTGATGCAACACCCAGAGCATGAGGAAGGCCTCGCTCACTCTTTACACTCGTCTACTCTCTGCCTTTTATGGACAACTCTTTTCCTACATCGCTTTTTTTCTGATTAGCAGCACATTGCTCACTCTTTTCTGTGTCTTTCTGCGTCTGACTTCTCTGCAAGCTTAAGCCCTTAACTGATTTATATCTAAGATGAGAATTACAGAAAAAGGTGAAAAGGTTATACACCCTGTTTCTCTCTCTCTTCTCTCTCCTCTCCTATATCTATCTCTCTTCCTCCCTCCTTCTCTCCTTTACCAAGTAAGGAATGTGAGCTCCTTAGCAAGGAGCAACTGAAGTGGCAGGTGCTGTGAGAGAAGACAGACGCTAGCATTTAGCATTGTGCAGCTGACGGTAAGAGAGCGTTCCCATGCTTCAGAAACACTGAGATACAACACACACCCTGGTTCTCAGGCACATAAACACACACACATGCACACGTGCACACTCTTGCAAGAGGACACGCACTCTCAGGACACACCCACATGATCCACATAATCAAAGACAGTTTCTCGCTCGCTGAACTTCACTGCACTGGAATTCACTACCAGTCATACCAAAGAGAGCAGGTCCTGATCTCAGTATTGATAATGTATTTTCAGAGTTAAAAGCTCAAAGAAATAAAGCTGATATTTCTTCACAGTGATATGAATTTGTCACCTTTTGTCACTGTACAATATTACAATATTTCCAAGTTGCTAACATAGTAAAGTGCTAAACATATTTAAACTGACAAACAGGATATAACCTCTTCTCAAGTTCATTTTCAACACTCAACACACAACAATCTGATATTAAGTCACATGTTTCCATATTAAAACACTGACCTTCAAAACAAACACCTCAATGGTTAATTGGTACCGCTTTAATCAGAAATTTTGCTCTATAAAAAGACCACAAGTGATCATTATGTTTCTACATCATTTTTTCTGCACATTTTTTCTGCGTTTCTTTTAGTTTATTAGAGTTTATGAGCATATTTTTTAATATTTTAATTCCATGTAACTATATCTGCTTTAATGTGTTACATTAAATGTGACACTGACCTGTTTGGTAAAACAAAATAAAAAATAAAAATCACAGCAGCATGTGCGTTTGTATGTGAATAATGTTCTACAGTTTCAACAATTTTAGTATTAGTAAAGTAAAGTTTACAAAAAATAAGAGTGGTTTTCATTATATCCAACAGTGTGTTACAGTTGGTTAGACAGAAATGTGCTAGTATGAATTAAGTGTTTGAAGCTGTTTAGTGATAAAGTTTGAGTGTGATAATGCTGTATGTAATTTTGATTGCAGCCTAGTTTACAAAACTATGTTTTAATGGTTGGAAAAAAACTGTAGAGCTAAGAGAAACTGCAGATTCACCCTCAAACCTGTTGATACTAAATGTAAATAGATTCTAATGGACGACTTCAATACACAACACTCTTAAACAAGGGCCTTCTTCAATGATTCTTCTGTAAAGACAATGGTCCCATACAGAACCATGACAACTCAAAGGATGGACTGAATACTTAAACTGGCCTTTGGCTTGTTACACTGCTTTTTTATGATAGCAACAAAAAAATTGGTCTTTACAGCTCAAACAAATGCAATTAATCTTATAATAAAATCCAAAGAGTCCAGAGCAGAATATTTGGCAATTGTTTGAGCATGTAAGTCAAATTACCTGTTATTATCCTAAAGTATGTTCAGTTTAGAAAACAAACAGAAATTGGGCTGTAAAAGATCAGCTTTATGATTATTTAAACCAAATTTGAGCAAAACATTTGCATAGTTTGTACAATTATGAGTGTTTTATGACATATACATCAATAATAAGACAGAAAACGTCCACCTTACCCCTAACTTTACCTCAAAACTCAAAACTTAACCAACACCAAACCACATGTATACCACATTTAACAGTATATATCCTGCGATTCTTCAATAAATCCCCCTTTTATACCACAGAACTCAAAATTCCACCACCATTTTCACTCAAATGTATGGCTTGAGAAATCATTCTTCGACAGTGGGTGTAATTAATGTGTCAAAAAATATTGTTCAATATAATTTCTTGTGACAGATGCAGATAGAATGAACATGAGTGTTCAGTCTATCTGAGTGTGGAAAGTGTACTGAAGTAATGGCAATAGGCAGGAATCGTTTTAAAGCTGACATCCAGAGAAAACAGAGAAAATCCAACAAGCCATTCATGTAAACTCATTGCCTGGAAGACTTCCAGCTGTCATCCAGCCAGAGATATTCAGCAAAACACTCACCAATTTAACAAATCTAACCAATCTAATAGACTGAATACTGAATCCTTCAAACTGATAAAAAGGTTTTACTTGTTTTTCTTAGGTTTTGACACTCAATTCATTCATTAATGGAAGTTAATGCAACATTTTCAATGGATTTAAAATAAATATCTGATGTCCAATGAAAAATACATTTTTTAGCAACTGCAACTTTTTTACAGGAGAGAGAACAAAACTTGTAAACTTTCAATGGAAGTCAATGTAAAAAGACTTTATTTTAGGTCATTTTGAAGAGTTTTTATTGGTCCGTTCATCAAGAAATTTTGGAAGAGTGTAAAGGACAGTTTTCAGTTTTCAAATTATGTAGTAAACTAAAAATCGACAAAAATGGAGGTAAGTGTTTTTTTTTTTATAGGACAGCGATGATACACACTAGAATGGTTCCCAAGGCTACTTTTACAAATATTACTTGTATATCACATTGTAATGATACATAATCATAGTAAAAAAAAAAAAGTAAAAAGAGGATGTAATGTACGGATATGAAACACAAACACAGTGTTTCTCTGACTGTGTGTGTGTGTGTGTGTCTGAGCAGTGTGCGGAGGCTGGGCTGGCCTGATCTTTGACCCTGTGTACTTGTTTGTGAGGTTTCATTAGCATGAGGACCTCGCACGGGGCGGAAGTATCTGCTCACCCAGACCCTCTGCTCCCCTCCTTCACCTCCTCCACATCCCCCCCCCCTCCCCAGTCTAGAACAAGAGCTGTTTTCACTGAGCCGGAGTCGGCCCCTGACACACTCCACAACCCCTCGATTCAGCGCCTTCGGCTACACAGAGCCACAATCTCAGCTATTATCTGGCCAGCCTGCATGGTGTCTACATACACACATCTGCATGAAAGCCCAGAATCACCACATCCACACACTGCAGGCCAGGCCGTGGAGGAACTGCATGTGCTGCCTCAGTAATAACTACTATTAAGCCCACCAGGAGTGCACTCTCTCTCTTTCACACACACACACACACACTTAGACACACAAACATGTTTAGGACGGGCAATCTGTCAGTCCTTGACTAAGAGTGCAGATAGAGAGGGTGGAGGCTGGAGATGGAGACGGTGGAGTTCAGCAGGAAAAAAAAATGGCCTCATCCATCCTCTTCCTCATCTGACCGTTTACTCCTCCATCTCCCTTCTCCCTCTCCCCAGGATCCCTCGCTAACTGTCACTGTGCTTCCAGTAAAGCGGGTGACTAATGTGTTTGCTAATAGCCAGTCCGGAAGAGAGGGTGTGAGAAACTGAGAGGGGCTTCTCTTCTTCTTCCTCTTCTTTTTCTCTTTTTCCTTTCATCGTTTAGCACTTCTGAGACAAAAACAGCAGCAGCAGCAGCAGCAGCAGGAGTGAGAGTTTCTTCCTGATGAAGCCTGAGCTCTACATGCATGCATGCATCATAGATTATGATATTGATTGTGATTAGGAAATAGTCTATTCTAGTCTTGTAGTTTATTACTAGAGCAAAAACTGATTGTTATGCTTGTTATGCGTTTGAATGTACTCAATTTATATGTAATATGTAACATATGTATTGCTTAGTGATTAGATTAACAATAAGAGATTGAGTAAGAGACACTTTACTTTATATGGTAACATAACTAATATAACTAACATAAATTGTGTCATAACGTATTGTGAATATTACAGATCTATACACCATTAAAGGTACAATAAGTACAATACGTCGTTTTACCAGTATAACTAGATTAAATGAATCTTAATGAATTTTACCTCCTGGCATGTTGTAATGAAACAGGTCAGTTTTCAAGCTGTAAAACGCCTATCTTTAAGTACTTAAAGTAAGTTAAACCATGTACGACATGTAGGAAAATGCTACATATTGTACCTTTAATATTTTTAGAGGTACTCTAAAGACTAGAATTAGGTATAATGTGGTATGAAGATATATGGTCTTCATACTATGTAAATCTGAAAACTGAAAAAAGAGAATCCCACCATTTTGATATTAGATTAATTGCTTAATTAGATCATTTGTTAATTGGTTAATTGATATCAGTAGACCAATCCATAGTCAAAATAATATTTGGCAGCAAATGAGTTAGGTGATGCAGCCTTCTTATTTATTTTATTTTATTATTAATTATTTGGGTGATATTTTACATATTCTTCCAGTAACACATTTTATTGGTCATTGTATCAATTAGTATAAAACTGTAAAATATACACAAATAGTTGCAACTTGACTGATGACTCAAATCAATAATAATAATAATAATAATAATAATAATAATAATAATAAGCCCTCAGCTAATTGTATCTTCTTCCTATCCAAATGTTCAGGAAATGCCACAGGGCATCCAACACTAAAGGTATAAAGGCATCTTGCTTCCTTTACCTACAGAAAAAGAAAAGTCTGGTAATAAGAGAGACTGAAGTCCCTGAATGCTCTGTTAGATAAGACAGGATTAACAAGGCCTGGATGTGTGGCTGCATGAGGACAACAGTGAAACGACAGAACCGGGAAACAGGATATCCAAACACGTCCCAAACAGCAGTGAAACACTAGCCGGCCTCAAACAGCCTAAAAAGTGGACGGCTCTCATCTCGGGATAAACTGATAAGCATCCTGACACTGACCACACCATGGCAGGTGGTCTTGTTTTAAAGACTTCCTTATAAATAGCCATGAGCCCACAAATGCACTTGTGAGCACACACACACACACACACACACACGCATGCATTACTGACGTCACGGAACAAGAGTCATATGAGTGTCTGCTTTTTCTGTGGTGTGAGTGCGTATATGTGTGCGAGGTGGTGGTGGAGGTAGTGGTAAGGGGGGTCGGGTCAGGAGGGCAGTTTGAATTTCACAGAGCTAATTAAGCAAAAGGAAGCCCAGCAATTCCACGGATGCCCCATTCCGCTCCAGGGAGGCGGAAAAAGCAGCCAGGCGGAGGGGCTACAGGGGGCTAGAGCGATGAGGTCATGGGACCACTGCACAGAAAACAGCAGCGAGGTAGTGAGGGGCTGCTTAGAGTGGGACAGAATGGAGAAAATGTGAACATTAGGAGTGTACAAAATAGATAAAAAAGTTATGTTCAATAACACTGTTGGTTATCGTTTGATATCAATGTAAAACTTCCAAAAAAGAGAGCTCTTACTCTCCTAACACCTAAACTACTTTATATAAGCAAACTATGTATAAGCAAACTAACCACTTCTAATTCTACTTCTATCTAGTCCTCATTCCCTGCTCCCGCTACTCATTTTTTTCCTTTCTTACCCTTTTCAGGCCCTGCCAAACATGTTTTGCCTTGGTCTTCCATGTCTTCTATTGCTAATGTACCTCATTATTCGCTAGTCGCATTTTCAGCACTTGGCTGCTTAGCTGAACTCATTTTTCCAGGTTAAGTACTAGTAGCAGTGCCTCACTCTGCCTCCAGTTTTCTTGCATCATGTGACCCCAGTCTGTTGATGCACGCTGGCAATGCAATCTGGGTTTATTGATATTTAGTGAGTGTGTTTATAATTACAGCCCTAGTAAACGCAGGGACAGAATCTATCTATCTATCTATATACGTATCAATCAGTTCATCCATCCATCCATTCATCCATCCCTCTTGACTTCTCGCTTCCTGTCCAATCTGCAGGCATTCTCACCATACTCACCAGCCAAGCTGTGTGAGTTCACACACGTCTCATTATGAATATGCTGAATAGGCCAAAGATTTCGAGGGGAGGTGTTGGAAAAGGGCAGGTTGTGTGTGTACTTGTGTGTGTGTTTGTGTGTGTGTGTCTTTAACACCCCCACCCATCTTAAATTTTGTCATAAAGGGCTCTCTCTATTGTTGTTTGGACAACATTACCAAGTTCAACATCACACACACACACACACACACAAGAACACACATCCGCCACATAGCGAGTGGAAAGTGTAGCACACACAATGTGTGTAAAAAACACCTCCTGGGCAGGTCACGTGAAAATTCAATGTAGGCACATTTCTAAAGCTTCTCAAGTTCAGACCCCCTGCAATACGCCGCTCAGATCAACCGTAAGTCACCCGGCAGTGAACCCAATGCCCTTAATCCCCCCTCCATTCCATTCCCCTCCCCTTTTCCCTAAATTACCCCTCTTCACACACACACACACACACACACACACAAATGCACACACTCTCTCTCTTGGTTCGCAGCTCATTTTTTATTTATTTCGCATGAGCTAAAATTAGCCCTATGCACTTAGACCAGCCAGGAGAGTCGCCTGTCTCACACACACACACATTGATTTAACACCACACATCCACACACAATCGCTCTGCCACAAAAACACATGCACACACTCTCTCTCTCTCTCTCTCTCTCTCTCTCTCATACACACACTCACAGACAAATTCACATACCGTATGTATGAGAGTATGAGAGAGTCAGCATTGAGGCTCTGTGTAAACATATTACTAATTTATTTTATCTGAACCATTCTAGATACCCCAGAGAGTGTTTTTTTTTTGTGTAAGGGGCATGGAAGCCAAGTGGTGTGATGTGTGTGTGGTGTCTGTGTGGGCAGGACAGAGGGGTGGGGCGGAAAAAAAAGTGTGGAACAAGAGTAATAGGCATTACATAAGACTAATTACCAGTGTCACTATTAATCGTTTCCCCTTTTATACTGTTAGCATTAGCAGAACATCGCCTTCCCAACACAACAAGTGGCCATTCATTAGGCCTTGCCTTCACTCTCTCTCTCTCTTGCTTTCTTTCTCTCTCTCTCTCTCTGTTTCTCTTTCTCATTCAAGAGGCTCTCAGAAAAGCAACACACACACACACACACACACACACACACACACACATAAATACACACTATACTCTCATTTAATCTCCAGAAAACTTCCTCCCTTAAGTAACACAATCATATCTACAGTCTACATTTATGGCATTTAAGCTGTAGATGCTCTTTTCCAGGACACAAACACATTTCAGAGGTTCATGATGGTCCACAGGCTTCATGAGATGCAGTCAGAATGTTGCAGAAAGGGGGCGCTAGATTACATGTAATCTTCCAATTAACTGTCACAATTAACCAGCAGTTCAATTAGACTGCGTTTGTACTTTGTGACTAGGAGCTGGTTTAAGACCTAAAAATGTTATTAAAGATTTCATCCCATTGCATTTACACTTAGTAGTGTAGTCCTCTTGTGTGAGACCTTTTTTCTAAACTGTACTAAAGATGGTGATTCCTCAAAATGCACAACTTTACAGGAAGTATTGCATTGCATTGGGCTGAATGATTGCATGGAGAACAGTGGTGCTAAGACGAAAAGTGACTCTCTGGAGAGATAAGAACATTTCTGAGAGAATGGTTATATTACATTTCTAAATGTATGTCGAGATGTTCCTCAGAAATAACTGTCCTCATTCTTCGTAAAATGTGGAGTACGTGCCAGTGCAGCCCGAGGCTTTGTGGGAATGTAAATGAAAGCCCAGCCACGACTAACAGCTGGCACATGCTTTCCTATCTCCTGATGGGCCTCCAAAGAGCAACAGTACCAATGAAAAAGCCCTAATGAAGACTAAGACTAATGTTCATTTATGAAGCTTGCAAGTCATCTGATAATATTAAGTCATCACCATCACCACACATTAGCCCAAGAAAGTACAATCACTCACACACACACACACAAACATGTACACACAACCAGACCGCTCAGCTCGGATCTGGAACTAGAGAAGAGGCACCATTCATTCACAGTCATGTCACATGCCGTACAATTATTCCCACGCATGACACCCGTTGTTAAAAGAAAGCCTGTGCACACTCTTTCCGCCTTATCACACCGGCACATGCTGCTCATTTGCTGCATTTTTCTCATACCATCAGATCACTCTCACTCAACCACATGCTTCACCCACACACACACACATTCACACACATTCACACACACACACACACCCACACACACACACACACGTAGTGGATTAAATCTTTGTCCTTTACTCATAATCTAAAATAGTCTAGTAGGCTACAGGTCTAGCCAAAGCAACTCAACTGTCTTAAAATAAAGCTGCCAAAATGGTTCTATGGACTGATGCCACAGCAAGACCTATTTTCATTCATTAAAGAATCAGTCTTTTAGTGCACGATTCTCTTTAAGAGAATACTCTATTGTTTTTCAATCCAATGCCAGTTTCCTGTCCTAGTCCTGGGCACTACAGCATTTTAAATGGAGATTTTCCAGGAA